>NW_022985080.1:640265-641277 GCF_010015585.1 Eremomyces bilateralis CBS 781.70
TTGTTGAGATATTCAGGTTACGGTAGTGGGCCACGGTTGAGGTGGGCGACTCGGTGGTTTGGGCGACTCGCTGGTGGATTACGTTAGTTAAGTTAGTTAGTTAACTTAATTTTAAAAGTTTCAAATAATCTAGTACATGCGGCCACATCAACCTGAACAAAACGAGGACGACAGAGCTAGACCTTCTATTTCGCGAGGGCAAGACCGTATGAAAACTGCTCTTGCCCCTCCAAAATTGGCTACTTCTGCTCTCAGGCGATAGGCACTAGAACGGGTGGGTATGCATTGCAGGGGTGAACAGATAGACGGTACCTGTATAAACATTAGGCTCCCAGCACCCAGGACAGGCTCTTACTGCCCTTAAACTCTGGGAGGGAGGTCCCACCTACTTTCTTATGGCCTGCACATTATCAAAGGCCTCGCTTTTTTTCCATCAGCGACATGAGAGAAGATTCGAAGAGCACCATTAGGAAGGCTGTGATAGTGTTGATTGTTCCGGCGTGTGAATCAATCACGGAAGCAATAGGTTACCTGACGGAGGCAGTGAGATGGTTAGTTACTTGTAACTTATTCGGTCAGAAGTAGGTTTACCTCGGAGAGTAGATATCCATATACATACCCAGGCACCCAGGCCTATGTATACTACATGTGCGATCACTAACTACAGTCAACCTTCGCTATAACGGTTGAATCCGTACAGGCGAATCCAATCGTTATAACGCGGATATCGCTAAAAAGAATTTTCTTGGCAGCATTGATTGAGAATCCGTGCAGGGAATCTTATCGCTATAATGCGAATATCGCTGTAGTGGTAATCGCTATAGTGGTGGTTGACTGTAGTTAAGCAATAGCCTCTGACACTCTCAATAGGATCCAGGCATCTAGAAGGGATGCCTTAGGCACAACTCTGACTCACCACAGCAGGGCGCATACCGGGGTTTATGTAATCGTCTATTGACTGTTAGTATCCCGTTACGGCTGCAAACGGTAAAAATTAGCACTTGGCTACTTA